>NC_081398.1:1088639-1136139 GCF_030684315.1 Stegostoma tigrinum
ACACCGCCAATCCCACACCACCAGTCCCACACCCCCAATCTCACAAACCCAATCCCACACGCCCAATCCCACTCCCCCAACCCCACCCCCCCACTCACACCCCCAATCCCATAACCCCCCACCCCCAATCCCACACCGCCCGCACCAATCCCACACCCCCAATTCCAATCCTACACCCCCAATCTCACACACCCCCACCCCGACCCCAATCCCACAACCCCCACTCCCAATCCTACACCCCCAATCTCACACACCCCCACCCTGACCCCAATCCCACAACCTCCACTTCCAATCCTAAACCCCCAATTCCACATCCCCCCCCGCTCCCAATCCTACATCCCCAATCTCACAGCCCCCACCCCAACCCCAATCCCACCCCCCCGCTCCCAATCCCACACCCCCCACCCTGACCCCAATCCCACACCACCTGCCCTGGTCCCACACTCAAACCCTATTGCTGCCTTCTTAGACGGAGGGTCTTGGGTAAAATCTGAGCTTGGAAAACAGACAGGGTCTGCTCAATATCTCCCGGGGGGGAGCACTGTGTCCGATTGTGACCACCCCCCAGCACAGAAATGGCATTGGTGCCGCTGGAGGGGGTGTGGTGACAGATTCCCTCACACAGTCTCCCCACTCCCAGTGAATGTGGAACGTCTGGGATAGTGCTCCCCCAGACCAGTGGCGGGGGTGGGGGGGGCGGGGTTGCGGTGAAGGGATTGAATCAAGGGGTTTGTACCTCACAGTAATCTGTGTAGTTCTGTTCTCCTTCTGTCAGGAGAGATATTATCGTTGCAGAGGGAGGGAGCCTTGACCCTGGGATGGTGGGACTGTCCCATCAGACAAACTGGCCCGGTATTCTCTTGGGTTTCACAGAATGAGAGGTGGTCTCACTGAAACCGACAAAATAATGAGAGGGATGGACAGGTCAGCTGTTTCCCTGGGTCAGACAGCCCAGAGCCAGGCAGCACCGCCTCAAAATAAAGGAATGTCACTGTGGTCCGAGATGAGGAGAAATCTTTTTACTCTGAGGATTGTGAACTTTGGGAATTCTCTCCCACGGAGAGCTGTGGGAGCTCGCTGTTTGTGTACATCTAAGATCTGATAACTGTTGGTGTTCAGGGTCATGGAGATGGGGTGGGGGATAGGCATTAAAAGTGTTCAGGCAGCTATCATCATAGCGCGGTACAGCATGGAAATAGACCCTTTGGCCGAAACCCTCCATGCAATCAGACACCCTAAAATAATCTCGTCCCATTTGCCATCATTTGGCCCCTGTCCGTCTAAACCCTTCCTATCCATGTCACCATCCAGATGCCTTTTCAATGTTGTGTTCTCCCAAGCCCTCAAAATGATCTCTGCCCTCTCCATCTGCCTTTGTCCCTTTGCGCGGTCCCCTCCCTGAGCTCTCACCTTTCCCTTAAACTCCCTTACCTCTGTCTCTCTCAGTCTCTCCCTCCCTCCCCCTTCTCTCTCTCCTGCCCCCTTCTTTCCCTTCTCACTCTCCCTCCCTCATAGCTCTCATGCTACCCCTCCCTCCCCCTTCTCTCACTCTCTTCACCCCTTCTCACTCTCCCTCCCTCATATCCTCTCATTCTACCCCTCCCTCCCCCTTCTCTCACTCTCTTCACCCCTTCTCTCTCTCCCTCCCTCATATCCTCTCATTCTACCCCTCCCTCCCCCTTCTCTCACTCTCTTCACCCCTTCTCACTCTCCCTCCCTCATATCCTCTCACTCTACCCCTCCCTCCCCCTTCTCTCACTCTCTTCACCCCTTCTCACTCTCCCTCCCTCATATCCTCTCAGTCTACCCCTCCCTCCCCCTTCTCTCACTCTCTTCACCCCTTCTCTCTCTCCCTCCCTCATATCCTCTCACTCTACCCCTCCCTCCCCCTTCTCTCACTCTCTTCACCCCTTCTCTCTCTCCCTCCCTCATATCCTCTCATTCTACCCCTCCCTCCCCCTTCTCTCACTCTCTTCACCCTTTCTCTCTCTCCCTCCCTCATAGCTCTCATGCTACCCCTCCCTCCCCCTTCTCTCACTCTCTTCACCCCTTCTCTCTCTCCCTCCCTCATATCCTCTCATTCTACTCCTCCCTCCCCCTTCTCTCACTCTCTTCACCCCTTCTCTCTCTCCCTCCCTCATAGCTCTCATGCTACCCTCCCTCCCCCTTCTCTCTCTCTTTTCAGCCCCCTTTCTCTCTCTCCCTTTTCCTCCCTGCCTCTTCTCTCTCATCCTCCCTTCCTCCCCTGACCCCTTCTCTCTCTCCCTCCCTTCCCCACCTTCCTTCCTCCCTCCCCCTTCTCTCTCTCCCTCTTCACACCTTTATTGTTTGGGAATTTCTGACCTAGGATAGAAATCCCATCTCTTGTCTTCATTGAGTGCTCTCTGCACTCTGTCTCCCTCCGTCCCTGCATTCATTGTAAACCCATCTATCTCAGTTCGAAATAGGAGACACTCCTGCTGTCTATGTGTTAGTGGGGGGGAGCTGCTGATTCACCCTGCCCTCTGAGTGTTCACCTGCACAGGGACAGGATGAGGCCATTCAGTCCATCGAGCCTGCCCTGCTGAAGGGCAACTTTTTCACACAGAGGGTAGTGCGTGTATGGAGTGAGCTGCCAGAGGAAGTGGTGGGGGCTGGTACAATTACAGCATTTAAAAGGCATCTGGATGGGGACATGGATAGGAAGGGTTTAGAGGGATAGGGGCCAAATGCTGGTGAATGGGAGAAGGTCAGTTTAGGAAACTTGGTTGGCTCAGATGATTTGGACTGAAGGGACTGAAGTTTCCATGCTGTATGACTGTCAGAAAGAGGGAGAAAGAGAGAGAGAGCCAGACGAGAGAGAGAGAGAGAGAGAGAGAGATGGATGAATGAGAGGGAGAGAGAGAGAGAGAGATAGACAAGGGGGAGAGAGATAGATAAGGGAGAGAGATGGAGAGAGAGAGAGATGGACGAGAAAGAGAGAGGGAAAGAGATGGACGAGAAAGAGAGAGGGAGAGAGATGGACGAGAAAGGGAGAGAGAGAGAGGGAGAGATGGACGAGAAAGTGAGAGAGATGGACGAGAAAGAGAGAGAGAGATGTACGAGAAAGGGAGGGAGAGAGAGAGACGGACAAGGGAGAGAGAGACAGACAGACAGACAGACACGAATGGGGGGGTGGTGGGGTAGAGAGCTGGGATTTCTGGGAGCTCTGACCTGCTGCCAATGCTCTGAGTCAGCTTTGATGATATTATTAGTGGACGGAGGGGTTGTAGGCTGGTTGCCAATGGCTTCCCATGAGGCCTAGCCCACTGCTGTGAGCCCATTGACATTAAACATTGGTCTGTCCCTGAACCCAAACTATTTTTATTCCAGGCGAGCAGATGCTTGTGGGACCATTTCCCTGTGCACCATTATCTCTGCTAAGGCCTTGCTTTTGTAGATGGAATTAGTGCCTGCCCTAACCCCTCGCAGCTAATGTAAAGCACCCCTTCGTCCCTCCATCTCTCCTGCCTTCCTTTCTCTCGTTAAATCAGATTTGCAGTTGGATCTTTTCCAGCAATCAGTGTGTGAACTTCTGTAAATCAGAGGCTGGTTTTAACCCATTCCTGAGCATTCAGCCATCTGCGCGTTGACGGGTGTGGGAGATTCAGGCTAGCTTCAGGTTGAGCAGCGAAGAAGCCTGTGTGAAGGGAACTGTACCCGTCCTGTCAAATTGGATACGGCAACCGCTAGACGATTCCCAGGGTTCTGAATCTCGGCTTGGGAACTGGAGAGGAGCTGGGAGGGGCAGGATCTAGTTGTTATGGTCTATATAAGGACCACTCACATTGGCAGGGATCTGAGGAGCTAGACATCTCAAGGTCATTAGCTCAGTTACAGATGAGAGAAATTTTGATTTGACTTATTGCAAAAACGTAAAGAAACAGGAACAGGAGTAGACCATTCAGCCCATTGAGTCTGCTTCAATAAGACCCTGGCTGATCTTTTCATGGACTCAGCTCCACTTACCCACCTGCTCACCGTAACCTTAACTCCTTCACTGTTCAACAATCTATCTATCTCAGCCTTAAAACCATTCAGTGAGGAAGCCTCAGCTGCTTCACTGGGCAGGGAATTCCACAGATTCACAACCCTTTGGGTGAAGAAGATTCTTGATTAGATTCCCTACAGTGTGGAAACAGGCCCTTCGGCCCAACAAGTACACACCGCCCCTTGAAGCATCCCACCCAGACCCATCCCCCTATAACCCACACACCCCTGAACACTATGGGACAGTTTAGCACGGCCGATCCACCCTAACCTACACATCTTCGGACTGTGGTTGGAAACCGGAGCACCCGGAGGAAACCCACACAGACACGGGGAGAATGTGCAAACTCCACACAGACAGTCGCTCGAGGGTGGGATCAAACCTGGGTCCCTGGCACTGTGAGGCAGCGGTGCTAACCACTGAGCCACCGTGCCGCCCAACTCCCCAAGTCAGTCCTAAATCTGCTCCCCCATTGTTTTGAGGCTGTACCACCACACCCCCCCCCGCTCTAATTTCCCCCAACAGCGGAAACAGCCTCCCTGCTAGCTTATCAATTCCCTTCATAATTTTAGATGTTTCTATAAGATCCCCCTCATTCTTCTAAATGCCAGTGGGTACAATCCCAGTTTGCTCAATCTCTCCTCGTAAGCCAACCCTCTCAACTCCGGAACCGACCTGGTGAAGCTCCTCTGCACCCCCTCCCAGGGCCAGTAACATCCTTTCTCCAGTAAGGAGACCCGAACTGTACACAGTCCTCCAGGTGTGGCCTCACCAGCACCCTGTACCGCTGCAGCATAACCTCCCTGTTTCAGAGTGGGAGACGCTGTTCCTGCTGTAGAAGGCTGTAGATTTAAGATGTTTTGCTAAAGAAGCAATGGTGATGTGAGGAGATATTCTGTCAGAGAGTGGTTAAATCTGGAATGCATGGACCTGAAATATGGCAGCGGGTAGGGTCAGGTGCAATCAAGGCATTCCAGGGGAGAATGGTTTGGGTATGTGGATGGAATTAGTGTGCAGGAATACGCGGCTGGGGGGGAAGCAGGGCAGGAGATTAACAATTAGTAAAATAGCTCAGGGAGCTGGCATAGACTTGATGGGCTGATTGGCCTGTCTCAGCACTGAAACCGTTCCACAATTGTGTGAGACAATATCACAGAAAAAGCTGTTTGTTCAGGGTTTACTTTAGGGTTGGGGGTTTCTAAATAATGGTTGGGTTCAGGTTTGTGTTTAGGGTTCAGGTTGGTTTTAGGGTTTGTGTTTAGGGTCTGTGTTTAGGGTCTGTGTTTAGAGTTTGGATTAAGGGTTTGTGTTTAGGGATTGTGTTTAGGGTGAGGACTAAGGGTTTATGTTTAGGGTTTGTGTTTAGGATTTGGATTAAGGGTTTACGTTTAGGGTTTGTGTTTAGGGTTTGGATTAAGGGTTTATGTTTTGGGTTTGGATTAAGCGTTTATGTTTAGGGTTTGTGTTTAGGGTTTGGATTAAGGGTTTACATTTAGGGTTTGTGTTTAGGGTTAGGTCTAAGGGATTATGTTTAGGGTTTGTGTTTAGGGTTAGGACTAAGGGATTATGTTTAGGGTTTGTGTTTACGGTTAGGATTAAGGGTTTATGTTTAGGGTTTGTGTTTAGGCTTTGGATTAAGGATTTACATTTAGGGTTTATGTTTAGGGTTTGTGTTTAGGGTTTTGATTAAGGGTTTACGTTTAGCGTTTGTGTTTAGGGTTAGGATTAAGTTTGATATTTCAGGTTGTGGATGCCCCACCCCCCACAGCCCCAGGTCAGGATGGGTCAGGAGGCAGATCAATGCTGCCATGTTACTAACCTTGCTCCTCTCTTCACTGCCCGCAGTCTTTCTCACCAACTCCAGCGGGAGCAACGACGAGGATCACGGGACAGTGCCCGGCTCCAACATCCCGCTGATCGCCGGCTCGGCTGGGGGGGGTCGCTTTCCTGCTGCTGCTGCTGTCCGGTGTCACCGTGGGGGTGCTGTGCCACCGGCAGCGGCGTTCCAAGCTGGCCGAGGGTCACCGGCCATCCCTCCACCTCAGCACCCTGACCAGCCCCAAACGGGGCACGACGGGGAATAACAACAGGGCAGGCTCTGAGCCCAGTGACATCATCATCCCCCTCAGGACTTCCGAAAGCACCTTCTGCCCGCATTACGAGAAGGTGAGCGGTGACTATGGGCATCCTGTCTACATTGTGCAGGAGATGCCACCTCAGAGCCCTGCCAACATTTACTACAAGGTGTGAGCTGCTGGGGTTTGGGGGGGTGGTGGGGTGGGGTGGCAGGGAGCGGAGGGGTTTGCGGCTGGGGCTCAGAGCGGCGGTCTCTTTCCGGAACTTTCCGGAGCTTCCCGAGCGGGAAGGGGTTCAGGGGGTGGGGGGGGGGGGGGTTCGCGTGTGAAGCACCACCCCCCGGGCCCGGGACTGAGCGGCAGATCTGGCCTTCCCACAGGGATGGGGGCTGATGGGATGGTCCTCAGAACTTTCCGGAAGCTGCCCCTCCCCTCTCGTGGGCAGGGTGTTGGGGACGGTTGGTTTGGGGGGATTGGGGGGGAGCCAGAAGGACCTAGGGTGAGGAACCGACAATGTACTTAAGAGCCTGATTTCATTGGAGACAGGCAAGCGGACGAGGGACCGAGACCACTCTGAAGGATCCTGGAAAAGGAGACCATCCCTCCCCCCCACTCAACCCCGAGGGAGTGGGGAATATACACAGAACTCAACGTAAAACCCTCCCGGCTCTGAGGAGGCAGAGTGAGGTGGGGTTTGGGGTTGTTAAATGTCCATATTTTGTATCAAGGGGTAAGCGTGAGATTAGGATCACAGACGCTGTTCCACGGGCCACCCCAGACCCTCAGGAACAGGGACACGATGAGGCCATTCATTTCCTCTAGCCCTCTCTCCTGGTCGATGGGATCATGGCTGATCTCTCAGGTCTACTTTCCTGCCCCCACCCAGAAAGTTGACGTGGAGCCTGAAGTGGGTCAGACCCACCAAGGAAGTTGGTCCCTAACTCTGACACCCCCAAAGCCCCCTTGCTGTGCCATCCTCAACCGCGCCCCCCTCCACGTATCACCCCGCGAGTCGGGAGGACAAGCCAGAACAGGCAAGCTGCGTGGCTCCTGCCCATGTGGGATCGGAGCGGTAACAGATGGCCTAAACAACTTGAGGAATGAGCAGGTTCGCCTCCTGATCTACTCCCACCAAGAGAGGGGGACCAGATCCGAGTGCGTCTGAGACACCATTCCTCCCGCATGCTCCCCCCCTCATAACACACCCCCAGACTGAGTGAATCAGAGCATCCCTACAGTGTGGAAGCAGGCCATTCATCCCATCGAGTCAACTGACACACTGGCCTACATCCTCACCCTATTCCTGCACCTCCCACAGCCAATCCACCCTAACCCACACATCCCTGGGCACTATGGGACAATTTAGCACAGCCAATCCACCCTAACCCGCACATCCCTGGGCACTAGGGGACAATTTAGCACGGCCAATCCACCCTAACCCACACATCCCTGGGCACTATGAGACAATTTAGCACGTCCAATCCCATCCTAACCCGCACATCCCTGGGCACTACGGGACAATTTAGCACAGCCAACCCACCCTAACCCGCACATCCCTGGGCACTACGGGACAATTTAGCACGGCCAATCCACCCTAACCTGCACATCCCTGGGCACTATGGGACAATTTAGCACGGCCAATCCACCCTAACCCACACATCCCTGGGCACTACGGGACAATTTAGCATGGCCAATCCACCCTAACCCTCATAACCCTGGGCACTACGAGACAACTTAGCACGGCCAATCCACCCTAACCCGCACATCCCTGGGCACTACGAGACAATTTAGCACGGCCAATCCACCCTAACCCGCACATCTTTGGACTTTGGGAGGAAACCGGAGCACCTGGAGGAAACCCACATAGACACGGGGAGAATGCACAAACTCCACACAGACAGTTGCCCGAGGGTGGGATCGAACCGGGGTCCCTGGGGCTGTGAGGCACCTCTGAGGCACCATGCAGCTCCAAAGTGAATTTGCCCCTGTGGAGAGTGACTGCCCTCTGAGTGTGTTTGCCTGCCTCCCACCCTGAAATACCCCCCCACAACACCCGGCGATCCCCAGGGACCATCCCATCACCTCATTTTCGGAATTGGGAGGGGGACGCGCTCATTGGCAGACTGTGATTCAAGATGGCGGCTCATCGCTTCCTTGTTGAGCCGGGGTGGGTAACGGGAAGATGTTGGGGAGGGTGGGGAGGGGTTGTTGGTAGGTCAATGTGGCATTAGAGACTTGCCAACGCTAGAAACTTTCCGAATCAATGCTGCCAGGCCCCTGGGTTTGTCTGGAGTCCGACTGTGCCCCAAGGCAAGAGGCTGGTAGCAAGCAGCCAACAGGGTGATGGCCAAATCCTGCCCCGCCCCACTCCCGGTCCTCCTGAGGGTGGGGATTTTCGTGGCTCTCTTTCCCCGCCCAATGGCCATGGCCCACTCCTAGTAGTAGGCCAGAAGAAGGAAAACCAGCCAGACCTCAAATCTGCAGACATGACCACACCCGACCCCCGACCCCAACAGGGATGTGGGTTGAAGAAAGGGGGTGGGTTGGGGGGGGGGGCGTGTTGGGGGTCAGGGGTAGAGAGTCGCTGTGGTAACGCCGCAATGGATGGGTTAGTGATTAGTTGCTAAGCAACCCCAAGGTGGAGGGGCCTGTGCTCCACGGAGGATGGAGGTAACCGGGGTGGGGGGGGGTGGGGGTGCAGGAAGCCTTTACTAACCCCCCCCTCCATTGACACGGTAACCGGGGCCCCCCCCCAAACCCTGGCAGGAGTTCATTTGCAGAGCGCCCACGATGGCAGCCTCACCCACAGGCCCTCAACGTGTGGTCTCGGCCTACACCCTCCAACACCAGAAGATGGTAGCGACAGGGCCCCAGTGTTTAATCGCAATCCCCCCTCCCCGCACCCCCGGACTCTCCTGAGACAGTGACAGGCTGCTGGCTGGGAGTCACGTAGATATCCAGGAATTCCACTCTGGGAATGAGGCACGGAGCTGGTCGGGATTTCATTAAATGTGCTTTCCGTGATATCAGGGGAAAGAGTGGATTGTGTCCTGACATTCCCAGGAAATCCTGAACGGAAGGACAACATTAAGGCTTTGAACGGACTACACACTGGATTCAACATTCCCAATCCCAGACTGGGAATATTCTTGGCGCATTGAGAAGAGAGCAACTATCCCAGTATCAGCTGACCTCATCGAACACTCCCAGGACAGGGACAGCACGGGGTTAGGTACAGAGTAAAGCTCCCTCTACACTGTCCCCCATCAAACACTCCCAGGACAGGGACAGCACGGGGTTAGGTACAGAGTAAAGCTCCCACTACACTGTCCCCCATCAAACACTCCCAGGACAGGGACAGCACGGGGTTAGATACGGAGTAAAGCTCCCTCTACACTGTTCCCCATCAAACACTGCCAGGACAGGGACAGCACGGGGTTAGGTACAGAGTAAATCTCCCACTACACTGTCCCCCATCAAACACTCCCAGGACAGGGACAGCAAGGGGTTAGATACAGAGTAAAGCTCTCTCTACGCTGTTCCCCATCAAACACTCCCAGGACAGGGACAGCACAGGGTTAGGTACAGAGTAAAGCTCTCTCTACACTGTCCCCCATCAAACACTCCCAGGACAGGGACAGCACGGGATTAGGTACAGAGTAAAGCTCCCTCTACACTGGCTGTGCCCCATTTGAACGTGGTTGGGTTTGATTCTCTCCCCCTTGGAGATGATCTTTCCCACTCGCTGCTGTGTGGGATCTGCCATGTTCCCACACTGTGACACCTTCCCATTCCTCCCGCTCAGATTATTCCCCAGGACAGGGGTCAGAACATGTTGCTGCTGTTCTCTAATTAACTTCACTGGCCCCGTTCATTCCCCTCGAACCTGCCTTCGCATGGCCCAGTGCGTCAGGCTCTGGGATCTTCCTGTGCTCCTGCTGCCCGAGCGGATAGTGGGGAGGTGGTGGATGGTTGTTGGACATTGGAATAACTGCTAGGTTAGGGCAGAAAGACCTCCCCAACTCCTCTCAGTTCCCAAAGCTCTCAAATTCTCTGCCCCCATGTTATCTCTCTCTCTCTGTCTGTCTCTCTCTCTCTGTCTCTTTCTCTCTCCCTCTGTATGTCTCTGTCTCTCTCTGTCTCTCTCTCTCTCTCTGTCTCTCTCTCTCTGTCTCTCTCTCTCCCTCTCTTGTCTTTCTATCTCTCTCTCTCTGTCTCTCTCGCTCTATTTCTCTTGCTCTGTCTCCCTCCATCTCTCTCTCTCTCTCTGTGTGTCTCTCTCTCTCTGTCTCTTTCTCTCCCTGTCTCTCTCTCTCCCTCTCTCTCTCTCTATCTCTCCCTCTCTATCTCTCCCTCTGTGTCTCTCTCTCTCTCTCTGTCTCTGTCTCTCTCTCTGTGTCTGGCACGTTCAGTCCGTCACCTTCCAGCTCTTGCTCCACTCAAACTCCATCTCATTCTGTCTTTTTCCTCTTCTTTCTCTTCACGTCCCCCTCCATCTCTCTCTCTACCTTCCTCCTTCCATCCTCTTGCCGCCATCCTCATCTTCAATATTCCCTCTCTGATCCACTTTTCTGTCTCACTCTCTCTCCCTCCCTCTGTCTCGCTTGACACCCATCCCTCTTCCTCCGTCTCTCCCACCATCCCTGTCTCCCTCCAACTCTCCCTCTCTCTCTCAATCTCTCCCTCCAACCCTTCCTCTCTCGCATCTCTCCCACCATCCCTGTGCCTCCCTCCGACCCTTCCTCTCTCCCCCGTCTTTCCCTCTATCCCCCTCCTCTCGCTCTCTGTCTCTCCCTCCACCTCTCCCGCTCTGTCTCCCTCCATCCCTCCCTCTCTGTGATGCCTGTCAGACAGGGGGGTGCAGTTTGGTCCAAATGGCAAGCGGGGGGTGGGAGTGAGGATGTGGGAAGCTGAGTGCTCAGTCTGTGAAGCCCATTTAGCAATTTGTCTGTGACACTTTTTTATGAAGTTTGTGTATTTTTAGAAAATGTTCTTCCACCACAACCCCCCACCCCGATCCACGACAATGCGACGGTTTGTCATTTGTATGTGATGTAAATAATTACTTTATTTTTTAGCCTTTTTTAATTTTTGTAAAGTACATAAGTATTTTCTCAACTGAAGAAATGTTCCTAGAGTTTAAATTATGCAAAAAAATACTAAAAAAAAATTTAGCACTGGATTCAGCGACAGAGAGAAGATGGATCTTTGAGGAAATTCTCCGAGATTTCTTGCCTTCGATGATGCTGATACTCGGGTTTTATTAATTTTGTCTTTGATTCTGTCCACACCCTGTGACCAAGTCATTACACAGTCTTTTCTTGCTAAAAATATCCTCACTGGACTTACCACCAATAAATGAATTTTTTAACAAGATTGTTCGGTTAGTTCTGTTCTATCTTTTCCTGCCCACAAAATTACACAGGAAGAGTTCATTCGGAGAGTCAGTGGTGCAACTGCCCCTTTGAAAGAGTTCTTGACTTAATCATTCCCATCGTTTACATTTTGGTGTAACTCCCTCCCCGGGGGGGGTATCTGTTATTCTGTGTATAAACCACCCCGAACCCCCTCGATCAGATTCCAGTCTGTAACCCCCTCCCGGGGGGTATCTGTTATTCTGTATATAAACCACCCCGAACCCCCTCGATCAGATTCCAGTCTTAACTCCCTCCCGGGGGGTATCTGTTATTCTGTATATAAACCCTGCCGAACCCCCTCGATCAGATTCCAGTCTGTCACTCCCTCCCGGGGGGTATCTGTTATTCTGTATATAAACCCCGCCAAACCCACTCGATCAGATTCCAGTCTGTAACTCCCTCCCGCGGGGGTATCTGCTATTCTGTATATAAACCACCCCCGAACCCTCTCGATCAGATTCCAGTCTGTAACTCCCTCCCAGGGGGGTATCTGTTATTCTGTATATAAACCCCCCCGAACCCTCTCGATCAGATTCCAGTCTGTAACTCCCTCCCCGGGGGGGGTATCTGTTATTCTGCATATAAACCCCCCCCGAACCCCCTCGATCAGATTCCAGTCTGTAACTCCCTCCCGGGGGTATCTGTTATTCTGTATATAAACCCTCCCCGAACCCCCTCGATGGGATTCCAGTCTGTAACTCCCTCCCCAGCGGTTATCTGTTATTCAGTGCATAAACCACCCCGAACCCCCTCGATCAGATTCCAGTCTGTAATTCCCTCCCGGGGGTATCTGTTATTCTGTATATAAACCCCCCCCCCCCGACCCCCCTCGATCAGATTCCAGTCTGTAACTCCCTCCCGGGGGATATCTGTTATTCTGTATATAAACCACCCCCCCCCCGACCCCCCTCCATCAGATTCCAGTCTGTAACTCCCTCCCCGGCGGGGGGTATCTGTTATTCTGCATATAAACCCCCCCCGAACCCCCTCGATCAGATTCCAGTCTGTAACTCCCTCCCACACACTCACAGTCACACATTGACACAAACATTCACACAGACACACACAGAAAATGAGCAACACATACACTCCCCTACCACACACACACACAGTAACACACACATACACTCCCCCACCAACACATACACACACGCACATGACACACACACGCACACATGACATACACATGCTCTCTCACATACATCACATACACAAACGTACACACACTCGCTCACAGACAAACACACACACACACACACACACACACACACAATCAGCATCCCAGAAAATTCCCGCCCCATCAGTCTCCTCTGGACCATCAGTAAAGTGCTGGAAGGTGTCAGTAACATTGATACCAAGCAGCTCCTGCTCAGCAATAACCTGCTCAGTGACACCCAGTTTTGGGTCCCACCAGGGCCACTCAGCTCCTGACCTCATTACAGCCTCGGTTCAAACATGGGCAAAAGAGCTAAATCCCAGGGGGGAGGGAAAGTGGCAGTCCTTGATATTCAAGGCTGCATTCGACCAGGTGTGGCATCGAGGAGCGCTGGCAAAACTGGTATCACTGGGTATCAGGGGCAAACTCTCTGGTGGTTAGTGAAACCTGGCACATAGGAAGATGGTTGTGGCTGTGGGCGGGTCAGTCATCCCAGCTCCAGGATATCTCTGCAGGAGCTCCTCAGGGCAGTGTCCTAGGCCCAACCGTCCTCAGCTGCTTCATCAATGACCTTCCCTCCATCATAAGGTCAGAAGTGGGAATGTTCGCCGATGATTGCACAATATTCAGCTCCATACGTGACTCCTCGGATACTGAAGAATTCCATGTTCAAATACAACAAGATCTGGACAATATCCTGGCTTGGAGTGACAAGTGACAAGTGACATCCACCCCACACAAATCCCAGGCTGTAACCATCACCAATAAGAGACAATCTGACCACTGCCCCTTGACATTCAATGGTGTTACCATCACTGAACCCCCCCCCCCCCACCATCAATATCCTGGGGGTTATTGTTGACCAGAAACTCAACTGGACTCACCACATAAACACAGCGGCTACAAGAGCAGGTCAGAGGCTGGGAATCCTGCAGCGAGTAACTCCCATCCTGACTCCCCCAAAGCCTGTCCCACCATCGACAAGGGAATTCCAGGGATTCTGACACAGCAACAGGTGAAGGAATGGCAAGAAAGCCCTCAACAAATTTTCCTTTAGTTCCTCCCACTTCCTACAAAATAAAGATGTGACTGTGGGCACCCGTACAGGCCCAAGCCCCGCCTCCCTCTTTGTAGGCCACATGGAACGATCCCTCTTCCGCAGCTAATCTGGCACCATCTCCCACTTCTTCCTCCGATACATTGATAACTGTGTTGGCGCTGCCTCATGCTCCCATAAGGATCTTGAACAGATCATCCGCAGCTTTCATCCCAACCTCAAATTCACCGGGAACATCTCCGATTACTCCCTCCCCATCCTGGACCCCTTTGTCCCCATTACTAACCGTCTCAGCACCTACATCTATTTCAAGCCTACCGACTCCCACAGCTACCTGGACTTTACCTCCTCTCACCCACCTTCCCGCAGGAATGCCACCCCCTACACCCAATTCCTCTGCCCCTGCTGCATCTGCTCCCACAATGGAGCGCTCCGCTCCCGAACGTCCCAGGTGCCCTCGTTTTTCACCAGCCCCCTCACCCCCTCTGTTGATCAAAAATGGTCTCAACCACATCTCTTGCGTTTCCCGCAGCTCTGCCCTCACAACCCGCTCCCCAACAAAAATAAAGATAGAATTCCCCCTTGTCCACACACACCACCCACCAACATCCGCATCCAATGTGTCATTCCCTGCCACTTCCGTCACCTGTAATCTAACCCCACAACCAAAGATATATTTCCCTCCTCACCACTATCTGCCTTACGTAGGGACCACTCTCTCTGTGACTCCCTTGTTCGCTCCACACTCCCCACTGACCCCACCATCCCCGTCACCTTCCCCTGCAACCGCAGGAAGTGCTACACCTGCCCCTACACCCCACCTCACTCCCATCCAAAGCCCAAGACAAACTTCCCAAATCAAACAGGGATTGACCAGTACATCTTCCAACCTGGTCTGTATCCATTCCTTCCAATGTGGCCTCCTCTACGTTGGGGAGGCCGAATACAGATTTGGGAGACTGTTTCATAGAGCACCTGCGCTCTGTACACAGTAATCAACAAAACCTGAGATAACGCGGTGTGGAGCTCGATGAACACAACAGGCCAAGCAGCATCAGAGGGGCAGGAAGGCTGACGTTTCGGGCCTAGACCCTTCTGAAACATCAGCCTTCCTGCTCCTCTGATGCTGCTTGTCCTGCTGTGTTCATCCAGCTCCACACTGCGTTATCTCAGGTTCTCCAGCATCGGCAGTTCCTGCTTTCTCTCGGTAAACAACACGTCCCGGTTGTGAACCTTTCCAACAGCCCTCCCACTCCTGAGTGACATGTCCAGCCCAGGCCCCCTCCAGTGTCACAATGACACCACCCGCAAACTGGAGGAGCAGCACCTGATATTCCACCTCAGGAGCTTACAGTCCAATGGCTTCAACATGGACTTTACCAGTTTCAAAATCTCCTCACCCCCAGCCGCATCCCATGTCCAGTCCACCCTTTCATCCCTGCCTCCTTGACCTGACACAGCCTGTCCATCTTCTCTCCCACCTCACTGACCTACCCCCACCACTCCTGACCAGCACTCACCAACCACCTACCTTCCCCAGCCCCACCCCTCCTCTCTATTTATTTCAGAGCTCCCTTCCCCCTCCCCATACCTGAAGAAGGGTCCCAACCCGAAACGTCAACTTTTCTGCTCCACTGATGCTGCTGGCCTGCTCTTCGAACTCCATAATGTGTTGTCTCTGACTCCAACATCTGCAGTTCTTGCTATCTCAGAGCGATATATTTCCAGGTCAGGATTGGGAGGGGCTCGGAGGGGAACGTGCAGGGGGTGGTGTTCCCATGTACCTGCTGGCCCTTGTCCTTCTGGATGGAAGTGGATCGTGGGTTTGGAAGGTGCTGTCTGAGGGTCTTTGGTGAATCTCTGCAGAGCATCTTGTAGATGGTACACACTGCTGCGACTGAGCGTCGGTGGGGGGGAGGGAGTGGGATGTTTGTGGATGTGGTGCCAGTCGAGCGGGGGCTGCTTTGTCCTGGATGGTGTTGAGCTTCCCGAGTGTTGTTGGAGCTGCCCCCATCCAGGGGCAAGTGGGGAGTATTCCCTCACCCTCCTGCCTTGTGCCTTGTAGCTGTTCTTTCAACTGTCTCTGGGTCAGAATCCCTGGAATTCCCTCCCTAAGGGACACTGTGGGTCAACCCACAGCACGCGGACTGCAGCGGTTCATGAAGGCAGCTCACCCCCACCTTCTCAAGGGGGACAACTAAGGACGGGGGCAGAAAATGCTGGGGCCAGCCAGTGACTCCCACGTCCCATGAAAGAAATTTTAAAAATCCAATTAGTGCCACCGACGCTCTGCTCTTTCTCCCACGGTCAAGTCTTTCCCTCTTCCAATATCCCTACAGTTCCCCTTTATTAAAGTTCCTGTTCAGTATGCTCCCCCACCCCCTCCCCCTCAGGGAGAGTGTCCCAGATCACAATAAACCACACCGCCCCTCCATCCAAAACCTCCTCCCACCTCGGGCTCCCTCTGCAGTCGGTATCCCTCTGGTTCCTGACCCCTCCTGTCCCTGGGAACAGTTCATAGAACATAGAACATTACAGCACAGTACAGGCCCTTCGGCCCTCGATGTTGTGCCGACCTGTCATACCAATCTGAAGCCCATCTAACCTACACTATTCCATGTACGTCCATATGCTTATCCAATGACGACTTAAATGTACCTAAAGTTGGCGAATCTACTACCGTTGCAGGCAAAGCGTTCCATTCCCTTACTACTCTCTGAGTAAAGAAACTACCTCTGACATCTGTCCTATATCTTTCACCCCTCAATTTAAAGCTATGCCCCCTCGTGCTCGCCGTCACCATCCTAGGAAAAAGGTTCTCCCTATCCACCCTATCTAACCCTCTGATCATTTTATATGTTTCAATTAAGTCACCTCTCAACCTTCTTCTCTCTAATGAAAACAGCCTCAAGTCCCTCAGCCTTTCCTCGTAAGACCTTCCCTCCATACCAGGCAACATCCTAGTAAATCTCCTCTGCATCCTTTCCAAAGCTTCCACATCCTTCTTATAATGCGGTGACCAGAACTGTACGCAATGCTCCAAGTGCGGCCACACCAGAGTTTTGTACAGCTTCACCCTAACCTCTTGGTTCTGGAACTCGATCCCTCTATTAATAAAAGCTAAAACACTGTATGCCTTCTTAACAGCCCTGTCAACCTGGGTGGCAACTTTCAAGGATCTGTGTACATGGACACCGAGATCTCTCTGCTCATCTACACTACTAAGAATCTTACCATTAGCTCAGCACTTTGCCTTCCGGTTACTCCTACCAAAGTGTATCACCTCACACTTGTCCGCATTAAACTCCATTTGCCACCTCTCAGCCCAGCTCTGCAGCTTATCTATGTCTCTCTGCAACCTGCAGCATCCTTCGTCACTATCCACAACTCCACCGACGTTAGTGTCGTCTGCAAATTTACTAACCCATCCCTCTATGCCCTCATCCAGGTCATTTATAAAAATGACAAACAGCAGTGGACCCAACACCGACCCTTGTGGTACACCACTAGTAACTGGTCTCCAGGTCGAATATTTCCCATCAACTACCACCCTCTGTCTTCTTTCAGCAAGCCAATTTCCAATCCAAACTGCTATATCTCCCACAATCTCATTCCTCCGCATTTTGTACAATAGCCTACTGTGGGGAACCTTATCGAAAGCCTTGCTGAAATCCGTATACACCACATCAACCGGTTTACTCTCATCTACCCGTTTGGTCACCTTCTCAAAGAACTAAGTTCCTCCCGACTCACTCTGTCTGACACCAACCCGAGGTACAAACGTGTCGAAACAATCTCCCCTTAATCCGTGCCTCCACCTTCCCTCTGCCCCCCTCTGCCCTCCACCCCTGCCCCTCTCCACCCCCTCTGCCCCATCCACATCCACCGCCCTCCACCCCGCCCTCTCAACCCGCTCCACTTACTATCCCACTCACCGTAACCTTAACTCCTTCACTGTTCAACAATCTATCTATCCCAGCCTTAAAACCATTCAGTGAGGAAGCCTCAGCTGCTTCACTGGGCAGGGAATTCCACATATTCACAACCCTTTGGGTGAAGAAGATCCTCCCCAACTCAGTCATAAATCTGCTCCCCCCGTTATTTTGAGGCTGTGTCCCCCCCGCTCCCAGTCCTTGTGGAAACAACCTCCCTTATCTGTTCCCTTCATAATTTTATACGTTTCTATATGATCCCCCTCACTCTTCAAAATGCCAAACACTACAGTCCCCAGTCTACTCAATCTCTCCTCATAAGCCAACCTTCTCAACTCTAGAACCGACCTGGTGAACCTCCTCTGCACCCCTTCCCAGGGCCAGTAACATCCTTTCTCCAGCAAGGAGACCCGAACTGTGGAATCCACACCCCTGGAACATTTGTCAGGTACTGCGTGGGATTGCTAGCCCCGGGGACATTATCCTTCCATACCTACCTCCCCACAGAGGTCTTGGAACTGAGGACAACAATGCGGCTCAGCTCTAGCGTCTCTGAGCTCGAGGGTAGGGAAGGCAGCTTAGCGAGTTTAATGAACAGAGGCAGTGATGGAGCAGCCAGGATTTTTCTGAGCCATTCCCTCACAGTTTGAGGGAGGTGAGCCTGTCGGTTGGGAGCTCTGAGAGCAGATGGGGAGCAAGAAGGGGAGTTGAGACGCAGCCGTCATCCCACAGACAGACAACCCCGAACATCGAAGGGCATTTGTATAGCAGGAGGCTGCAGTGGAGCAATCATTGAGAGGGACACCTCAAGGAGGTGAGCGATCCGCTATACCCCCATGAGAAATCACACCCTGTTACACTCGCCCTTCCTCATCAGCCACTCCCCCCCAATTCCAGGTTATTAATCCAGTAAAAACCGAAAGAACTGCGGACGATGTGAAATCAGGAATGAAGACAGGAGTTGCTGGAAAAGCTCTGGCAGACCAGCTGAGCTTTTCCAGCAACTCCTATAGCCCAGTAAACCCTCCGGGAATGGTCTCCAATGCAGTAGCATCTTTTCCCAAACCCAGGGGATGCAGATGTGGCCTGGTCAGGGCCCTGTGTGAGAGGAGACACACCGCCCCTCTTGCAGTAAAACACAACATTCAATTAGCTGCCAAGATATAGGCTTCAGCAGCCAGGCCAGAATTTATTGCCCATCGATGAGCCAAGGAGAGGCAGATGGAGTTTAGTTCAGATAAATGTGAGATGCTGCAGTTTGGAAAGGCAAACCAGGGCAGGACTTATACACTTAATGGTGAGGTCCTGGGGAGTGTTGCTGAACAAAGAGACCTCGGGGGGCAGCGTCATAGTTCCTCGAAAGTGGTAGACAGGACGGTGAAGGGAGCGTTTGGGACGCTCGCCTTTATTGGTCAGTGCATTGAGTATGGGAGTTGAGAGGTTCTGAAGAAGGGTCTAGACCCAAAATGTCAGCTTTCCTGCTCCTCTGATGCTGCTTGCCCTGCTGTGTTCATCCAGCTCCACACCGCGTTATCGCGGATTCTCCAGCACCTGCAGTTCCGACTATCTCAGGTACATGGATAGGAAGGGTTTAGAGGGATATGGGCCAAATGCTGGCAACTGGGACTAGGCGAATGTAGGATATCTGGTCAGCACGGACGGGTTGGGCCGAAGGGTCTGTACAGCTCTATGACCAAGACTCTCTGACTGAAAATACCATGAGATTTGAACACAGATGGTTCAAGGGTCAGGAGTTGGGAATTTTTATTCCTTGCCATGAGATCATTACGAAGAGAAAAGAAAATTAAGGTGCACCGTGTGCATGGAGGACAGTGTGTGTTATCCTTCCTATCAAAGTTCCCCCACTTCCCATTCCAGTGACAGAGCACCAGCGACATCTCTCCTGTCTCTGACTCTGCCAGTAAACACCAGCTGGGCCAGCGATAAGTGTCCCTTCGAGGAGAGTTGGCAGCACATGTTGTGCCAGGCCACGGTGCCAGTGGGTCTGGGTCGAGACAGGAAGATGGGAGAAATCCCAGCACAGGCACGTGCTGGAATAAAACAGAGTGTCCAAGTTGCTGTGCGGGATTGACGTGTAATCGTAGGCTGCTCTGTGTTCAATGCTAGTTTTTGTTCATCCAGTTGGCAGGATTGTAGTCACTCTGAAACACCTCAACTTCCTCCCAAACTTTCTTTGGCCAGCGTGTGCAGGAAATATATGGTCAGAGTGGGGGGGCGGTGCGGTGGCGCAGGGGCACTGTTGCCTCACAGCGCTGGGGACACAGGTCCGATCGCTGTGAGGGTTGTCCTGCAGTGCCCAGGGATGTGCAGGCTGGGGAGGCATGGTTTAGCACCAGGAAATGCAGGGTTACAGGGATAGGGTAGGGGGTATGGGTCTGGGTGGGATGCTCTTTGGAGGGGCAGTGTGCAGTTGATGGGCTGAACGGCCTGCTTCCAGACTGCAGAGATTCTATGATATGATGGCGATTATAGAGAAGGCCCCGAGAGAGATATACCTGTAATATTTAAATTCGCATTCAGCGAACAGAGCCGACACAGCTTTCTGCTGTGCAATAGATATCGGGAAGCTCCTACAGACACTCACACACTCCTAACTAAACAGATATAAACACTCTCCATTAAACTCATCCCTCCGACAGTGCCCGCTCCCTCAGCACTGACCCTCCGACAGTGCCCGCTCCCTCAGCACTGACCCTCCGACAGTGCCCGCTCCCTCAGCACTGACCCTCCGACAGTGCCCGCTCCCTCAGCACTGACCCTCCGACAGTGCCCGCACTCTCAGCACTGACCCTCCGACAGTGCCCGCTCCCTTAGCACTGACCCTCTGACAGTGCCCCCTCCCTCAGCGCTGACCCTCTGACAGTGCCCCCTCCCTCAGCACTGACCCTCCAACAGTGCCCGCTCCCTCAGCACTGACCCTCTGACAGTGCCCGCTCCCTCAGCACTGACCCTCCGACAGTGCCCGCTCCCTCAGCACTGACCCTCCGACAGTGCCCGCTCCCTCAGCACTGACCCTCCAACAGTGCCCCCTCCCTCAGCGCTGACCCTCCAACAGTGCCCGCTCCCTCAGCACTGACCCTCTGACAGTGCCCCCTCCCTCAGCGCTGACCCTCCAACAGTGCCCACTCCCTCAGCACTGACCCTCTGACAGTGCCCCCTCCCTCAGCACTGACCCTCCGACAGTGCCCGCTCCCTCAGCACTGACCCTCCGACAGTGCCCGCTCCCTCAGCGCTGACCCTCCGACAGTGCCCGCTCCCTCAACGCTGACCCTCCGACAGCGCCCCCTCCCTCAGCGCTGACCCTCTGACAGTGCCCCTCCCTCAGCGCTGACCCTCCGACAGTGCCCCCTCCCTCAGCGCTGACCCTCCGACAGTGCCCCCTCCCTCAGCACTGACCCTCCGACAGTGCCCCAATCCCTCAGCACTGACCCTCCGACAGTGCCCACTCCCTCAGTACTGACCCTCCGACAGTGCCCGCTCCCTCAGCACTGACCCTCCGACAGTGCCCGCTCCCTCAGCGCTGACCCTCCGACAGTGCCCGCTCCCTCAACGCTGACCCTCTGACAGTGCCCCCTCCCTCAGCGCTGACCCTCCGACAGCGCCCCCTCCCTCAGCGCTGACCCTCTGACAGTGCCCCTCCCTCAGCGCTGACCCTCCGACAGTGCCCCCTCCCTCAGCGCTGACCCTCTGACAGTGCCCCCTCCCTCAGCGCTGACCCTCCGACAGTGCCCGCTCCCTCAGCGCTGACCCTCTGACAGTGCCCCCTCCCTCAGCGCTGACCCTCCAACAGTGCCCCCTCCCTCAGTGCTGACCCTCTGACAGTGCCCCCTCCCTCAGCGCTGACCCTCCGACAGTGCCCCCTCCCTCAGCACTGACCCTCTGACAGTGCCCCCTGCCTCAGCGCTGACCCTCCGACACTGCCCGCTCCCTCAGCACTGACCCTCTGACAGTGCCCCCTCCCTCAGCGCTGACCCTCCGACAGTGCCCCGCTCCCTCAGCACTGACCCTCCGACAGTGCCCACTCCCTCAGCACTGACCCTCCGACAGTGCCCACTCCCTCAGTACTGACCCTCCGACAGTGCCCACTCCCTCAACACTGACCCTCCGACAGTGCCCCCTCCCTCAGCACTGACCCTCCGACAGTGCCCACTCCCTCAACACTGACCCTCCGACAGTGCCCCCTCCCTCAGCACTGACAGATTGTGTACCTGTTATGTTGTGTGTATCAACCCGCCCAGTTTTGCCCAGGTTTTGCTGGGTGTGATTTCGATTCTGTTCAGGCACCGTAAGAACGTTGTGTTAAGGACCTGCATGTGTCAAAAGCTGTTTGCGTTGTAAACACACTCAGACTTAAACGGTCTGCCAGGATCAAACAGTGGCGAAAGAGAGAAGTGGTCAGTTCAGGAGGGTCAGCACGTTGCCATGGTGACCAGCTGCTCACACGGACAGAGTAGCACAGCAAATCCCACACGTGGCATGTGAGGAGGTGGTGCTGGGGAGAGGTGAATTCAGGAGTTTGGGGGCGGCTTGGGCTGGGGGGTCAGGCTGACAGCCAGCTGCGACAGGCTGTAGGCTGTACAAGCACCAACCAGGAGGAGGGGGTCAGTGGCAAGGTCCCTGCATTGCACTAGCGCCCTTCAGCACCTCAGGGTGTCCCGCGTGACATTGCAACATCTGGAGTGGGTTTTAAACGCAGCCCCGGTTTAGGATGGCCAGCGCCTCAGGAATGAGAGCAGCCTGTGGTATTGAGTTGGACTGTCTGGTTTGGAGAGGTGCAGCATCTGTCAGGGCTTGGAGAGACTCAATCACAGACTCTGCGACAGCGAGTAATGTGTAAACTCTTCTTCCTCAAGTACCCACTCACTGATATTGCCCCATCCCTCTGTCAGGCCACTAACCCCCAGAAACCCCTCCCTTCTCCAGCTCTTTCTCTGCTCCATCTCTCTATCTGTCCTTCTTACAACTCCCCTCCCTCTGTCTCTGCATCTGTCTGTGACTCTCCCTCAGTTTCTGTCTCTGCATCTGTCTGTCTCCCTCAGTGTCTATGTCTCTGTGTCTGCCTATCTCTCTGTGTGTCTCAGTGTCTCTTCTCTGTGTCTGCCTGTCTGTCTCTCTGTCTGGCTTTGTGTCTCTGTCTGTGAATCTGTCTTTCTCTTTCTCAGTTTCTGTGTGTCTCCCTGTGTTTCTCTCTCTCTCTCTATCGCTTCCTGTGTTTACATGTCTCAATTCTCCCTGTTTCTGTCTCTCTCTAACCCTGCCCCTAGCTCCTGCCATTTCTCTCTCTCTCTCTCATCCTCATGCTTCCGTCTCATCTCTCAGTCCATCCTTTGCTCTGACCCTTCTACCTTTCTCTGCCATAATCTCTCTGTTATTTTTGCTTTCTCTTTGTCTCACTCTGAGCTTAAATGGCCCGGGTCGCTCGGCTTGTTTACAGCTCTGCAGGAGATTCCCTTTACTCAAAAGTCCTTCCTTCACTTGCTGCAGCTTCAGTGCTCAGTCAGTTTGTTTCGGGATTGCTCTGCGTGCCCCCCTGCCTCAGGACGATCAGATAGTGATGGGGGCAGGGGAGCATATCCAAGGTTAATAGTTAGGGTTGGGATTTACAACTTACAACTGTTGGTTAGCAGGTAGGATTATGGTGAAGAGCTAACTGTTGGTAAGATATAACAGTGCGGAGCTAGAGGAACACAGTAGGTCAGGACAGCATCAGAAGAGCAAGAAAGCTGATGTTTCAAGTGGGGCTGGGGGATTGGGGGTGGGGTGGTGTTGTTTATGAATCCCCTCCCACCTTTCACACCCATTTGCCCCACAGCCTGCCCCATCCCCTAGCTCACACAGAGCCTGCAATCTCCTTGAATCTTCACAGCTTGAGGCCATTCAGCCCATCAATGAAACTCCAGTCTGTGCATCATCTTGGTGCTTTCCCCAGGGAAGGGTTCCCTCAGCTCACTGTGACCTCTGAACTCTCGCCCTCTACCCTTCTCCTCTCATGTCCCTGACACCCCCCCGAACTCTCCCTGTCCCTCCCGTACCCCTGAGGCAATCCCCCTCGATACTCCCCGAATCCCCACAAGCCCAAGCCTGGGGCTGAGACTTCACATCCCCCTGTACCGCAAATACCTCAAATCCTAACACCCACCGTACCCCCTGATCACACACCACTAAAAGCCCCACCCCACTCCCCCTGTTGCCCCTGTACCCCAGGTCACTGCTGCGCAGTTTCTCCCCTCCCCCAGGATCGACCTTCTCTGACAGCACCTTTTTTTAATCTTTTGTCTTTCTCTCTCTCTCTCTCTCTTCCCCCCCCCCACCCCCGTTACGCTCAGTCATAAGGTCAGAAGTTACCTGTTGGAACAAACAATTAATGGCTCATGTTAGCGATTAGGGTCATGTTCCGTCACTGGTTTATGGGTAAGGGTCTGGCTGAGAGCCAATAGTTGGCTACTAGTTAATGATTAGTGTGGATAGTTAGGATTAGAGTTACTCGTCAAGGATTAATGGTTAACAGTGAATTGTTAATGGTCAGTGGTGAGGATTCAGAGTAAGGTTCAGAGCTCAGGCTCCAATTGTCAGTGTGAATGAGTAACACGAGAGTCAGTAATCAATGATGAGTGGTTAATGTTTGGCATTAAGGGTTGGTGGTTAAGGATGAAGATGAATGCTCAGGGGTCAAAAAAACAGGGTTCATAGATTCCCTACAGTGTGGAAACAGGCCCTACGGCCCAACAAGTCCACAATGACCCTCAGAGCATCCCACCCAGACCCACTCCGCTATAACCCGCACATCCCTGGGCACTATGGGACAATTTAGCACGGCCAACCCACCCTAACCCGCACATCCCTGGGCACTATGGGACAATTTAGCACGGCCAACCCACCCTAACCCGCACATCCCTGGGCACTACGGGACAATTTAGCACGGCCAACCCACCCTAACCCGCACATCCCTGGGCACTATGGGACAATTTAGCACGGCCAACCCACCCTAACCCTCACATCCCTGTGCACTACGGGACAATTTAGCACGGCCAACCCACCCTAACCCTCACATCCCTGTGCACTACGGGACAATTTAGCACGGCCAACCCACCCTAACCCGCACATCCCTGGGCACTACGGGACAATTTAGCACGGCCAATCCACCCTAACCCGCACATCCCTGGGCACTACGGGACAATTTAGCACGGCCAACCCACCCTAACCTGCACATCCCTGGGCACTACGGGACAATTTAGCACGGCCAACCCACCCTAACCCGCACATCCCTGGGCACTATGGGACAATTTAGCACGGCCAACCCACCCTAACCTGCACATCCCTGGGCACTATGGGACAATTTAACACGGCCAATCCCACCCTAACCCACACATCCCTGTGCACTACGGGACAATTTAGCACGGCCAACCCACCCTAACCCGCACATCCCTGGGCACTACGGGACAATTTAGCACGGCCAATCCACCCTAACCTGCACATCCCTGGGCACTATGGGACAATTTAGCACGGCCAACCCACCCTAACCTGCACATCCCTGGGCACTACGGGACAATTTAGCACGGCCAATCCACCCTAACCCGCACATCCCTGGGCACTACGGGGCAATTTAGCACGGCCAACCCACCCTAACCTGCACATCCCTGGACACTACGGGACAATTTAACACGGCCAATCCCACCCTAACCCACACATCCCTTGGCACTATGGGACAATTTAACACGGCCAATCCATCTAACCTTCACATCTTTGGACTGTGGGAGGAAACCGGAGCACCCGGAGGAAATCCACGCAGACACAGGGAGAATGTGCAAACTCCACACAGACAGTCGCCCGAGGGTGGGATCGAACCTGGGGCTGTGAGGTTGCAGCGCTAACCACTGAGCCCTGGTGATGGTGTGTGGTTTACCGATGGTAGGTTGATCTGTTGCAGAAATGGGTTACCATTTGCTGGGTTTGGTAGTCGGAGGTGAGACTGCATGAGAACTTAACCATCTACGTTGACAATTTCACAGCTCACTAATACCATCAGACCTGAGACACTGCAGCGGCACAGCCATCTAAAAGAAAGTTATTAAATAATTATAGAACACACTAACTAATGGCAATGTATGTTTTACTTATTTATCAGCTACATTCTGGAATGTTCTGTTCTTGCATTTCATGTCAGGTCGGCTTTCTATTGAAGGAGCAGCCAGCCCTCGCTGCTCAGCCCATCCCGCAGACTGGAATTACACTGTCACACGGCTTCAGTGAGAGAGCCTTCAGAAAGGGCCCTCAGCTCGGGCTCCGAGAGATGGCCCCAGGAGCCTGGGCACTGGGATAGGGGAGGCTGGGAGCTCAGCGTTGGGGTGTCTCATCCACCAGCCAAGGCCTGGGCCCAGAGGAGACGGAATTCCATAAAATCCAGGAAGACCAAAGCTTGTGAATTCCACCTCTTCAACTCCACCCTCTCTCAGCCCATCAATGGCAGAAACATTCCCCCCCCCACAACCCCCAACCCATCGGGACCCCAGACTGCACTGTTACCTCCTGTCCCCCTCAATCCCATGCTGTCCCCCTTCAGTCTTACCCTTCGCTCACATCAAGCCCTCATTCCCAAACCTCCATCGCCTCCCCAAGAAAAGCTGACTCCCAATCCAACACCATTTTCTTATCACCATCTGTGTTCCTAAATTAAAATCTCCCTATCTCTGTCACCCCCTCCAGACCCTATACCCCCTCCCTATCTCTGTCACCCCCTCCAGACCCCACACCCCCTCCCTATCTCTGTCACCTCCTCAAGGCCCTGCACACTCCCCATCTCTGTCACTCCCTCCAGACCGTACACCCCCTCCATTTCTCTGTCACCCCCTCCAGTCTGTGCACCCCCTCCCTATTTCTGTCACCCCCTCCAGCCCCTACAGCCCCTCCCTATCTCTGTCACCCCCTCCAGCCCCTACAGCCCCTCCCTATCTCTGTCACCCCCTCCCGCCCCTACTCCCCCTCACTTTCTCTGTCACCCCCTCCAGTCTGTGCACCCCCTCCCGTTCTCTGTCACCCCCTCCCGCCCCTACACCCCTCACTATCTCTGTAACCGTCTCCAATTCTAGCCCCTACACTCCCTCCCTATCTCTGTCAGCCCCTCCAGCCCCTACACCCCCTCTCTATCTCTGTCACCCCCTCCAGCCCCTACACCCCCTCACTATCTCTGTCACCCCTCCAGCCCCTTCACCCCCCTCCCAATCTCTGTCACCTTCTCCAGCCCCTACACCCCCTCCCGATCTCTGTCAACCCCTCCATGCCCATACCCCCTCCCTATCTCTGTCACCCCTCCAGCCCCTACACCCCCTCTCTATCTCTGTCACCCCCTCCAGCCCCTACACCCCCTCACTATCTCTGTCACCCCTCCAGCCCCTTCACCCCCCTCCCTATCTCTGTCAACCTCTCCAGCCCCTACACCCCCTCTCTATCTCTGTCACCCCCTCCAGCCCCTACACCCCCTCACTATCTCTGTCACCCCTCCAGCCCCTTCACCCCCCTCCCTATCTCTGTCACCTTCTCCAGCCCCTACACCCCCTCCCGATCTCTGTCAACCCCTCCATGCCCATACCCCCTCCCTATCTCTGTCACCCCTCCAGCCCCTCCCTATCTCTGTCGCCCCCTCCAGCCCCCTACACTCCCTCCCTATCTCTGTCACCCAGTCCAGCCCCTACACCCCCTCCCTATCTCTGTCACCCCCTCCAGCCCCTACACCCCCTCCCTATCTCTGTCACCCCTCCAGCCCCCTACACCGCCTCCCTATCTCTGTAACCGTCTCCAATTCTAGCCCCTTGACCATGCCCCGATTCCCATTGCTCCCCCATTGGGGGACATACCTTCAGCTGCCTGGGCCCCGAGCTGTGGAAGCCCCCTCCTTAAAGCTCCTACACCTCCCTCACGTTGTTGAACTCCCTCCCTCCATCGCTGAGCCTTTTGTGACTGGTTCACTGAATGGAATCTGTCTCCAAGGTTTCCCGTCAACTGTTTGAGCAAATTGCCTGGTGATGTACTTGCTGATGGAGTGAGGGTATATTCTGTTTGGACCTGCTTTCATCGCCTGTTCACGGCCAGCGAGCACTTAATACCCTGTGACAGTACAGCTGAAGGCCTGGAGTCATGTGTAGACCAGGCAGGGGTGTGAGTGGCTGCTCTGCCTCCCCAGAGGGTGGGGTGTGGGCACTGGGGGATCATTTTTGGCCCAGTCGAAGCTCTTTGCACACGATGGGGATTCTCGGCTGGGCTCACCAACCCAGGCCAACACGGGGGCTAGGATTTGATGGTGAGTGGTCACGGTAATGTCAGGGTGTCTTTCAGTGCTGGGCCTTTCCCACATTGAACGGACCTCGTCTTCCAGAGATGGCTTCGACCCCAGCACCTGCCTGGGCTCCATGACCCCTGATTCAGAGACAGGGCCACCACCTCCCCACCCGACCCCGCTTCATTCACGGGAGATACCTCATTACCGAGGGGTGGGGCGGAGAGTGAGCGCTGCAAGGGGCAGTGGGCAAGGGGCATGGGGGTGGGGGCTCTCTAGGCAATTTGCAGATGTGGCTGCCTGTTCCTAGGTTTGTACCCCACCCCCATGCCAGGCCTTTGAAGGCCGGATTTTGAGAAATGAATGAAAACTGAAAAAAGTGTGAACCTTGAAGGGTCTAGGCCCGAAACGTCAGCTTTTGTGCTCCTGAGATGCTGCTGGGCCTGCTGTGTTCATCCAGCCTCACACTTTGTTATCTTGGATTCTCCAGCATCTGCAGTTCCCATTATCCCTGAAAACTGGCCCCATTTGCTCTGGGCAGGATTCAGCCCAACTGCAGGTACGTGAAAATCCCAGCCCTGACCTTAACTTTGAGCTTGGACCTGGGCAGTCGAAACCAGCGGCCACTACGCACCAGGTTATAGACTCAGTTCTGAGGAAGGGACACCAGACCCAAAACGTTAACTCTGTTTTCTCCTTCACAGATGCTGCCAGACCTGCTGAGCTTTTTCAGCAACTTCTGTTTTTGTTCCAGTTTATAGGCTCCACCTGACAGGGAGGACGAGGGTCCGAAAGCCTGGGATTTCAAATAAACCTGTTGGACCATTAACCTGATGGCATGTGACTCCTGACCAAGTCACCATTTGCAGCAGGTACTGGAATGGTCTTTACACGAACACGCACCATCACGGGGACCCGCCTGGAAATTAGGGAGCAAAATCACACATTGATAACACACAGTCTGAGCTGAAGGTAATCCCCACAGAAAAATAAATCACAAAACTCAGTATGGGTTCCATCATCTCAGGGGGAAGCTGCAAGGAACTGGGGGTCTAGGCCCGAAATGTCAGCTTTTCTGCTCCTCTGATGCTGCATGTCCTGCTGTGTTCATCCAGCTCTACACCTTGTTATCTAAGATTCTCCAGCATCTGTAGTTCATGCTATCTCGGGTACTGGGCACAGATGGCAGTGAGGCGGCACAACACAGAAATGGCTGAGGGGGAAGTGACAGGGCCTCGCGGTATTCAAAAGCCCTGTGCAGAGGAAGGTGGCTAACCAGGGAGTGCGAGGACGGAGAGGGGCTGGAGGGAACTGAGAATATGTCCAGTTTCAGGGATGGGAACCAGGATCAAAATCATTTGGTACCGGCCTTTACTGGTCAGTGCATTGAGGGTAGGAGTTGGGAGGTCAGCTGTACAGGACATTGGTCAGGGCATGTTAGAAAATTACATTCAATTCTGGTCTCCCCGCGATAGAAAGGATGTTATTAAACTGGAAAATGTTCAGAAAAGATGTCACCGAATCAGAAAGGTTTCAGTTGTAGGGAGAGGCTGCAGCTTTATTCCCTGGAGCATTGGAGGCTGAGGGGGGGACCTTACAGTGTTTATAAAACCATGAGGGGCATGGATAGGGTGAATAGACAGGGTCTTTTCCCCAGAGTGGGGGGAGTCCAAAACTAGAGGGGCACAGGTTTAAGGTGAGAGGGGAAAGATTTAAAAGGGACCTGAGGGGTAACTTTTTCACACAGAGGGTGGTGCGTGTATGGAATGAGCTGCCAGAGGAAGTGGTGGGGGCTGGTACAGTTACAGCATTTAAAAGGCACCTGGATGGGGACATGAATAGGACAGGTTTAGAGGGATAGTGGCCAAATGCTGGTGAATGGGACTGGACTAATTTAGGGAATGTGGTCAGTATGGATGAGTTGGACTGAAGGGCCTGTTTCCGTGCTATACACCTGTGTGACACGACGACATTCCTAGGGAGGCAGGGTATACTGGGCCTGGTCTTGTCCCATGATGTAGGATTAATTATGGGCCTCTGAAAGCTGGCAGTCATGATCATAATATGATTGAATCTTACATCAAGTTTGAAGGAGAGAAGTGTGGGTCCCAGACTACAACAGTAAACTTACACAAGAGTGATTACAAGGGTGTGGAGCAGAGGTAACAAAGGAGAACAGGCAATTTAGCTTCAGGAACCCGTCAATGGAGACTCCGTGGTCAAGGTTTCAAGGAAATTCTAGAGAGGACATAATAAGCACATTCCAATAGATAGTAAAGATCCACCATCCATGATTAACCAGAAAAGGTGATCAAACTTAAAAGGAAGGCACATAGTTCTGTAGAGATCAGTGCCAGGTCAAAAAAGCACAAAGCATTAGTAAAAGATTAATAATACCTCACTTTGTTTCTCTTTATCTCCCCACGCTCTCATTCTCTTTCTCTCTGTTCACTCTCTCCTTCCCTCTCTCCCCATCCCTCAATCTCTCTCACTCCTGCTGTCTCCCTCCCACTTCAACCATCTCCCTCTCACAGTCTCTCTCTCTCTCTCTCTTTACTGATGCACATAGAAATGGATCATTCTGCTGACCCATAGAAAGCATTCTATCCAGCTGCGGTATGGCTTGGTACTGAAGGACTGTGAGAAGCTACAGAGAGTTGTAAGCACAGTCCAGTACATCGTGCCAACCAGCCTCCCATCCACTGATAATGGGAACTGCAGATGCTGGAGAATCCAAGATAACAAAGTGTGGAGCTGGATGAACACAACAGGCCCAGCAGCATCTCAGGAGCACAAAAGCTGACATTTCGGACCTAGACCCTTCATCAGAGAGCCCTGAAGGGCCTAGGCCCGAAACGTCAGCTTTTGTGCTCCTGAGATGCTGCTGGGCCTGTTGTGTTCATCCAGCTCCACACTTTGTTATCTCCCATCCACTGGCTCCATTTCCACTTCTCATTGCCTCAGGGTGGCAGCCAACATCATCAAAGCCCCCTCCCACCCCTAGTTATAATCTCGCCCACACTCTTCCATTGGGCAGAAGGTACGCAGGCTTGAACGCACGCACCAACAGGTTATATTTCAGCTTCTTCCCTGCTGTTACTAGACTGACGGATGGTGATCCTGCGATAGGGTTTGTGCACCCTTCTCTCCAGTTGTAACCTTCTATGCGTCACTCTGTTTAAACACCCGTTGCTATCTATGTCCAAGTGTGGTGTCATCTGCCTGCACTGCTCGCAAAACAAAACTTTTCGCTGTACTCAGGCACATGTGACAACGCGAAATCAGATTAAATCTGTCTCTATCCCCATCTTGTTTTCTCTCTTCCCCTCTTTCTCCTGATCTCTCTCTCTCTCTCTCCCTTCCTTTCCTTTCTTCCCTCTCTCTCTGTTTATCTCACACGCTATCTCTCCCCCTCTCTCTCTATTTATTTCCTCTCTGTCACTGTCAGCCCCACACCCTCTCTTTCTCCCAGGATGTCCCCATACCTAATCTCTGTCTCTCTCTCTCTCTCTCTCTCTCTCCCCTCTTTTCTCTTTCCCCCACTCTGTCTCTGTCTCTCTTGCTCCCTCACACTCTCTGTCACTCTACATCTCTCACTCTGTATATCTTTCTCTTACACCCTCTGTCTCTGTCCCTTTCTGTCTCTGTCTCTGGCCCTCTCTGTCTCTTTCTCTCCCTCTCTGACTCTCTCCATCCCTCTATCTCCCCACCTTCTCCCTATCTCCTCCTCTGAGGCACTCATTAAAGATCTGCCCTTGCAAACAGGGGTGTGTTCTTTCCTGACCATCTGCGCACATGTCTCCACATGGTTCACCTTGGGAGGAAGACTTTGAGCAGCTGGAGGACAGTGTTACAGACAGATGGTGTTTCTGTCACTTCGAGGGGACACCTCTCCTTTCTCCGACCCTCTCTCCGGTTCGAGATGCCTCTGAGGGGCTCAAACTCTGGAGGAAAATTGATTCCAGATCCGATATTCCTTTCTCAGATTTCATTAAAGCTGCATTTCCAGATTCACAGGACGTCAGGAATATTTTTAAACATTAACAGCATCCCCCCACCCCGCTTCCCCGCCATCCCCACCCCCAGTGATGGTTTAAATTTAGACTTTAATAATTGCAGCCTTCCACTGTGATAAGTGCAACACACATGATAATTTCAGTTTTTGTCACTGCTCAGCTTCTGTGTGAACCGACTGTGTGAGAGAGAGCTCAGCACTCACAGTCCCGGTGTGTAGAGAGGAAGGGAGATAGGGAGAGCGACAGATAGATAGAGAGAGAGGGAGAGAGGGAGAGAAACAGAGAGAGGGAGGGAGACAGGGAGAGAGACAGAGAGAGGGCGGGAGACAGGGAGAGCGACAGATAGAGAGGGAGAGAGGGAGGAAGAGAGGGAGAGAGACAGAGAGAACGACAGAGAGAGAGAGAGAGACAAAGAGACAGAGAGAGGGAGGGAGACAGGGAGAGAGACAGATAGAGAGAGAGGGTGGGAGACAGGGAGAGAGACAAAGAGAGTGACAGATAGATAGAGAGAGAGAGATAGAGAGACAGAGAGGGGGAGAGAAACAGAGAGGGAGACAGGGAGAGAGGGAAGGGGAGAGAGGGAGAGAAGAGAAAGATTGGAGATACAAGGAGAAAGAGACACGGAGGGAGAAAGAAAAGAGGGGGATGGGGGGAGAGAGGGAGACAGGGAAAGGGTGACAGGAAGACAGGGAGATGGGGATACAGGGAGGTAGGAAGCTGAGCGAGATGGGGGATAGAGTATGTAATTGGTAGATGGAAAGTAGAGAGAAAGAACGATGCAATGTATCAAAAGCAATGTATGATTAATTAATTGATTGCATGAGTTAACAGAGAAGCTGAGATAGAGGCAGTGTGGCTGCTGTTGTGTATATGGACTTACAGAAGGCAATCGTGATGGAGCCATATGGCAGGTTCCATCTTGTTATTTATTAATTCACGGGACATGGGCATCTCTTGCTGGGCGTGTCTCTAGCAGTTATTGCCCCGTCCCTAGTTGCCCCCCTTGAGAAGGTGGGGGTGAGCTGCCTTCTTGAACCGCTGCAGTCCATGTGCTGCGGGTTGACCCATAATATTCCTCAGGGAGGGAATTCCTGGGTTTTGACCCAGCGACACTGACGGAACGGTGATATATTTCCAGATCAAGGTGGGGAGGGGCTTGGAGGGGAACGTGCAGGGGGTGGTGTTCCCATGTACCTGCTGGCCCTTGTCCTTCTGGATGGAAGTGGGTCGTGGGTTTGGAAGGTGCTGCCTGAGGATCTTTGGTGAATTTCTGCAGTGCATCCTGTAGATGGTACACACTGCTGCGACTGAGCGTCGGTGGGTGGGAGGGAGTGGGGTGTTTGTGGATGTGGTGCCAATCGAGTGGGGGCTGCTTTGTCCTGGATGGTGTTGAGCTTCCTGAGTGTTGTTGGGGCTGCCCCCATCCAGGGGCAAGTGGGGAGTATTCCCTCACCCTCCTGCCATGTGCCTTGTGGATGGTGGGACAGGCTTTGGAGGGGAGTCAGGAGGGGAGTTACTCGCTGCAGGATTCCCAGCCTCTGACCTGTGTATGCTGTGAGTTCAGTTTCTGGTCACGTGGTAACGGTTACTGTGCCTGGCATCGGCTGCAATGGGCACGTCCCTGAATTAAACATACAGACGAATAGTTGGGACCGGTACATGGGTGCTCGCTGGGCGCAGTTTTGAAACTTACAGATGACATGAAATTGCAGTTTGCAACAAAGGTGTGTGCTGTTAAACTCCAGCTGCACTTTGAACCTGATGGAAGAGTTATCCAAAGTTTTGCCCTGTCTGTAATCCTCTCTGATTGACAGCAGCCCAGGGCCAGCGCCTGTTGATGGAAGGCCCTCCTTTGGTGTGTGGATCTGCTGTCACTATGTCGGAGCGGAGAGGGTGCAGTGTTCCTGGGGCACCTGGTGATTCAGCAGCAAGGAATGTCCTGCAGGTTAAACTGGATCCCAATCCCCGACAGCACAGCTCCCCCCAGTTCAGTCTCAACCACACGCCAGGATTAAAAAAAACACAGACATCAGCAAAATATACTGCATCCGAATAAACCAGGAGAAAACTCCGAGAGCTCCCCACAGCCGCACTTTTCATTTCAAACGCTGGGGCTCCCTCCCCAGTGACTGACTCCAAAATCCAAACATTCTCAATTTCCCAACCAATAACAACTTCTTTCTCTCTGTAACCATCTACAGCCCCTACACCCCCTCCCTATCTCTGTCACCTCCTCCAGCCCCTACACCCCCTCCCTATCTCTGTCACCCCCTCCAGCCCCTACACCCCCTCCCTATCTCTGTCACCCCCTCCAGCCCCTACACCCCCTCCCTATCTCTGTCACCTCCTCCAGCCCCTACACCCCCTCCCTATCTCTGTCACCTCCTCCAGCCCCTACACCCCCTCCCTATCTCTGTCACCCCCTCCAGCCCCTACACCCCCTCCCTATCTCTGTCACCTCCTCCAGCCCCTACACCCCCTCCCTATCTCTGTCACCCCCTCCAGCCCCCTACACCCCCTCCCTATCTCTGTCACCCCCTCCAGCCCCTACACCCCCTCCCTATCTCTGTAACCCCCTCCAGCCCCTACACCCCCTCCCTATCTCTGTCACCCCCTCCAGCCCCTACAGCCCCTCCCTATCTCTGTCACCCCCTCCAGCCCCTACACCCCCTCCCTATCTCTGTAACCCCCTCCAGCCCCTACACCCCCTCCATATCTCTGTCACCTCCTCCAGCCCCTACACCCCCTCCCTATCTCTGTCACCCCTCCAGCCCCTACACCCCCTCCCTATCTCTGTCACCCCCTCCAACCCCTACACCCCCTCCATATCTCTGTCACCTCCTCCAGCCCCTACACCCCCTCCCTATCTCTGTCACCCCCTCCAACCCCTACACCCCCTCCCTATCTCTGTCACCCCCTCCAACCCCGACATCCCTCCCTATCTCTGTCACCCCCTCCAACCCCTACACCCCCTCCAGACACTACACCCCCTCCAGACCCTACACCCCCTCCCTATCTCTGTCACACCTTCCAGCCCCTACACCCCCTCCAGACACTACTCCCCCTCCAGACCCTACACCCCCTCCCTATCTCTGTCACCCCTTCCAGCCCCTACACCCCCTCCCTATCTCTGTAACCCCCTCCAGCCCCTACACACCCTCCATATCTCTGTCACCTCCTCCAGCCCCTACACCCCCTCCCTATCTCCGTAACCCCCTCCAGCCCCTACACCCCCTCCCTATCTCTGTCACCCCCTCCAGCCCCGACACCCCCTCCAGACCCTACACCCCCTCCAGCCCCTACACCCCCTCCCTATCTCTGTCACCCCCTCCAGCCCCTACACCCCCTCCCTATCTCTGTCACCCCCTCCAGCCCCTACACCCCCTCCCTATCTCTGTCACCCCCTCCAGCCCCTACACCCCCTCCCTATCTCTGTCACCCCCTCCAGCCCCTACACCCCCTCCCTATCTCTGTCACCCCCTCCAGCCCCTACACCCCCTCCATATCTCTATATCTCCCTTGAATCTCACAGATTTCTGAGTCTCAGTCTCTCGGTAATTCTGATGCTCCCAGGATTTCTTGAATAGAATAGGATAGAATGCTTATTTGCTTGCCCCCCCCCCCCCCCCCCCCCCCCCCCCCCACACTGTCCCCTGAGCTTCCAGCTGCTGCCTCTCTCGGTTCCCACTCCCTGCACCTTTTCTCCCTCCTTCATGTCACTCTGTCTATCTTGTCGTGCGACTGAGGTCAAATTCCTGTTCACTGATTGTTCCAGCGTCTAGACAGGTTAGTATTCTGCTGCCAATCATTACTGTTTCAGAAATTCTTGGTATGAAGAAACTGTCTCGAGATGCTAACATATGTGAGTGTGTGTGTGAGTGCATGCCTCTGTATGTGAGAACGTGTGTGTCTGTGTGTGAGTGTGATCGTGTGTCTATGTGTGTGTGTATTTCTGTCTATGTGTGTGTGTATTTCAGTCTGTGTGAGTGTGTGTTTGTGTGTGAGTATTTCTGTCTCTGTGTGTGTGTGTCTGTGCATGTGTATTTCTGTCTGTGTGTGTGTCTGTGCGTGTGTATTTCTGTCTGTGTGAGTGTGTGTTTGTGTGTGTGTGTATTTCTGTCTGTGTCTGTGTATTTCTGTCTGTGTGAGTGTGTGTCTGTGCGTGTGTATTTCTGTCTGTGTGAGTGTGTGTGTGTATTTCTGTCTTTGTGAGTGTGTGTTTGTGTGTGTGAGCATGTGTGTCAGTGAGTGAGAGGGTGTTTGTGTCTGTAGGTGTGTGTGTGCATACATATGTTTGAGGGCATATATGTCTACGAGTGTGTTGTCTGTGTGTTTGTTAAAATCTGTATGTGTCTGTGAATCTGTGTGTGTTTATCTGTGTGTGACTGTGTATGTGTCTGTGAATCTGTGTGTGTTTATCTGTGTGTGACTGTGTATGTGAGATTGAATCTGTGTGTGTTTATCTGTGTGTGACTGTGTATGTGAGATTGAATCTGTGTGTGTTTATCTGTGTGTGACTGTGTATGTGAGAGTGAATCTGTGTGTGTTTATCTGTGTGTGACTGTGTATGTGAGAGTGAATCTGTGTGTGTTTATCTGTGTGTGACTGTGTGTGTGAGAGTGAATCTGTGTGTGTTTATCTGTGTGTGACTGTGTATGTGAGAGTGAATCTGTGTGTGTTTATCTGTGTGTGACTGTGTATGTGAGAGTGAATCTGTGTGTGTTTATCTGTGTGTGACTGTGTATGTGAGAGTGAATCTGTGTGTGTTTATCTGTGTGTGACTGTGTATGTGTCTGTGAATCTGTGTGTGTTTATCTGTGTGTGACTGTGTATGTGTCTGTGAATCTGTGTGTGTTTATCTGTGTGTGACTGTGTCTGTGTTTGAGAGTGGGTGAGTGTGTGTGTTTCTCTGTGCGAGTGTGAATGTGTGTGCATCTGCATGTGTATCAATGTGTGTTTGTGAGTGTATGTGTGTATGTGGCTGTGCGCGAGTGTATGTGTCTCTGTGTGTGTGTAAATGTTTGTGTGTATGACATAGTGTGTCTCTGTGGGTGGGTGTGTGTCTGTGTCTGTGTGTGACAGTGTGTGTATGTTTTAGCCAAACATTTCCATCTAACCTACAGAAGGTTTTACAGGCTGTTTTCATGTTTCCTTTTGTCAGATTGCATTCATAATCTGTTGTCCCTCTCCTCATCGCTTTGTTGGTTCTCCTTTGTTGTGCTATTCCTGAACACTTTAAGGCACCTTCCCTTTTATAGAATCCTGAGCCTCCTTTTTCTGACATGGTGAACTGAAGTTTTTACTGTGTCTTTGAAGCAATGTAAAATTACTGAGATGTGCATAACTTTGTCCCTAAAGATTTTCCATTGCCAATCCACATGATGATCTCTAGTGAGACATCAGTCTCAGTATAAGAGGAATGGCCTACTGTTACCTTATTCCCCCAGACTAGGCTGGAACACAGTAACAGCCCTCGCCAGCTCTTCCCAGGACTGTTCCTCAAGTCACCGTTTGTTAAAGTTGTTTATCTTGCCCTCATCAGGGCAATTTGCAAGAATAACAATTCAATGGGCACGCCACCAATTATAATGGGCAGGAGGAGGGATTTCCAATTGGAGCATTGCAGGTGGCCAGGGTCTGAGTATATCTCCAGACGAGCGCCGCCTGCGTCACCACACCCTCCCTCCTACATATGTGTGGCCACTTATCTGAGCTTCAACTTTTGGCCGTGATGGGCGCAGCTGATCACATGGTAGGGGAGCTGCCTCGAACAAGACCAAAGAACACAGCTGGGAGGCTGGTAGGATGTGGGATTCGGAGCCTGCAGAAAGAGGGTGGAACCTAGCGGCTGGACTGTCAGAGGAGGATTAACAAAGGAATGAAGAATTATCAATTACTGGTCTGCCAGCAAAAAAGACGCAGAGCTACCTCAGGGATAGTAGGAGCTGCAGATGCTGAAGAATCTGAGATAACAAAGTGTAGAGCTGGAGGAACACAGCAGGCCGAGCAGCATCAGAGGAGCAGGAAGGCTGACGTTTCAGGTTTGGACCCTGAAGAAGGGTCCTCTGATGCTGCTTGGCCTACTGTGTTCATCGTGCTCCGCACCTTGTGACCTGAACTACCTGTTGCCTGCCATCTTAACACACCACCCTGTTCCTTGGCCAACACCTCTGTCTCTGGATTAGAGCAGTATTACAGCGATGCACAACACCATTTGGGGGCCCTACAGCCCTCCGGACTCAAAATCGAGTTCAATAATTTTTAGGCCGTGAGGCACCTCTACCCGCATCCTCACCCCAAACTCCCCCACACACCAGGTCTGCTATTACACACAACCCATTGTTGGCCACTAACAGCCCCCATTAATAGCTCTTCACCTTCCGAGGCTCACCATTACCCACTCCCCTGTCTGTCCGACTGTTCTTCTCCCCCTTTGGGCTCTACCCTCAACTATTGTTTACTCCTCACCACCTCCCCCCAACCCTATCTTCTGCACAGGAACTGACATTTCTGAGGAAGGGTCACGCAACCAGAAAAGTTAACTCTGATTTCTCTCTCCACAGATGCTGCCAGACCCGCTGAGCTTTTCCAACAACTTCTGTTTTTGTTCCTGAAGAATTATCACAAGCAAAGGCAGGAGGAGAAGGAGAGAGGTGGGGGGAGAGAGAGAGATGGGGACAGATGGATGTTCCCACGGGAGCAGGGATTGGGAGAACATCCATCTAATGAAGGGGAGATTGAGCAGGTCTGGCAGTTTGTGTGGAGGGAGGTGACAGCTCAGTCTTTAGTAATGATGGCCTTATAGCTATACAGCCCAGGAACAGGCCCTTCAGCCGAGTATGTCTGTGCTGGCCATAATCCCAAATTAATCTAGCCCCATTCACCAGCATTTGGCCCATGTCCCTCTAATCCCTTCCTATCCATGTCCCCATCCAGGTCCCTTTTAAATGCTGTAATTGTACCAGCCCCCACCACTTCCTCTGGCAGCTCATTCCATACACGCACCACCCTCTGTGTGAAAAAGTTACCCCTCAGGTCCCTTTTAAATCCTTCCCCTCTCACCTTAAACCTATGCCCCTCTAGTTTTGGACTCCCCCCACCCTGGGGGAAGAGGACCTTAATTATTCACCCTATCCATGCCCCTTCATGGCTTTATAAACCTCTACAAGATCCTCCAGAATATTGATGTTGAATGGTCTGAGAACTGAGGGAAGGTGTTGATGAATGGAATGAGGGAGACAGGATCGAGAGAGAGAAAGACAGAAAGATTGTGAGCCAAGGCTTTGTCTGCGGGACAGACCACACAGAATGATCGGATTTTATTTCCACAGCCCCCACCTCCTGGACTTGCCTGGCTAGCCCCGTTCGACCCCCACCCACTGCATGATCTGGACGCCCCAGTCAATGTGCACTCTTCCATTCTCCAGGTACGACAGCTCTGTTCACTGCACCCTTTCTGGTGGGGAGGGAGGCCATTCGTCCCAGGCTTTGTAGAGCATCCCAGTCTTTCCCTCTTGCCCTCCTTCAAATTTTATTTCCATCGAGGGCCCAGCTGCATTTCCAGAGCAATTACCCAGCCCTCAGCCCTGCTGCTTGTCAGGGAGAGAGTTCAGTGCTCTCAGCATAACTCTCTCAGCACATTTCCCTCCCTGAGACATCCCTCCCAGACCCACAACCTACCCTACATTTCCCACAGCTAACCCACCCTAACCCGCACATCCCTGAACACTCCGGGACAATTTAGCACAGCCAACCCACCCTAACCTGCACATCCCTGGGCACTACGGGACAGTTTAGCACGGCCAATCCACCCTAACCCGCACATCCCTGGGCACTACGGGACAATTTAGCACAGCCAACCCACCCTAACATGCACATCCCTGAACACTCCGGGAAAATTTAGCACGGCCAACCCACCCTAACCTGCACATCCCTGGGCACTACGGGACAATTTAGCACGGCCAATCCACCCTAACCCACACATCCCTGGGCACTACGGGACAATTTAGCACAGCCAACCCACCCTAACATGCACATCCCTGAACACTCCGGGAAAATTTAGCACGGCCAACCCACCCTAACCCGCACATCCCTGGGCACTATGGGACAATTTAGCACGGCCAATCCACCCTAACCTGCACATCCCTGGGCACTACGGGACAATTTAGCACGTCCAACCCACCCTAACCCACACATCCCTGGGCACTACGGGACAATTTAGCACGGCCAATCCACCCTAACCCACACATCCCTGGGCACTACGGGACAATTTAGCACAGCCAACCCACCCTAACATGCACATCCCTGAACACTCCGGGAAAATTTAGCACGGCCAACCCACCCTAACCCGCACATCCCTGGGCACTATGGGACAATTTAGCACGTCCAATCCACCCTAACCCGCACATCCCTGGGCACTACGGGACAATTTAGCACGTCCAATCCACCCTAACCCGCACATCCCTGGGCACTACGGGACAATTTAGCACGTCCAACCCACCCTAACCCGCACATCCCTGGACACTATGGGACAATTTAGCACGGCCAATCCACCCTAACCCGCACATCCCTGGGCACTACGGGACAATTTAGCACGGCCAATCCACCCTAACCCGCACATCCCTGGGCAGTATGGGACAATTTAGCACGGCCAATCCACCCTAACCCGCACATCCCTGGGTACTATGGGACAATTTAGCACGGCCAATCCACCCTAACCCGCACATCCCTGGGCAGTATGGGACAATTTAGCACGGCCAACCCACCCTAACCCGCACATCCCTGGCACTACGGGACAATTTAGCATGGCCAATCCACCCTAACCCGCACATCCCTGGGCACTATGGGACAATTTAGCACGGCCAATCCCACCCTAACCTTTGGACTGTGGGAGGAAACCGGAGCACCCGGAGGAAACCCACGCAGACACGGGGAGAATGTACAAACTCCACTCAGACAGTTGCCTGAGAGTGGGATCGACCCCAGGGGCCTGGAGCTGTGAGACAGCAGAGCTAACCACTGAGCCACCGTGCTGCCTTGTCATTTAGCAGCTCACATTAATAAACCCAGCTCTCCCCTTATTGACCCCTAATTAACATCCCATACTCCCATCATCAGACATTCCTGGTAACACTGGTCCCCACCGCAACAGTTGTGAGCTTTCTGAGTAGTACAGCACAGACAAGGGGCTGAATGGCCTACTCCAGATCCTGAGACAGACGTCTGTACAATGTAAAGAGCCTGGTGTTTCTCTCCTGTGAAGAGAGAGCAGGGGAAAGCAGCTGTGAAGTGCAGCTCTTTCCCGAGGTGATATGAAATGTCGCATCTTTCTGCATCTGCGATGCTCACTTGTTATTTCACACCGGAGATCACTTCCTTTGCTCTGATTTGAGTATATTTAGCTCGAAACAATCTGCTCTTCCAATTGGGTTAACCCCTCGCTGTCTGCAGGCCTCTCCTTAGCACCAACACTCAGAGAACAGTGTCAGGACAGAGGGCATCAGGAGCCACATCCCAAAGCAAAGGGGCATACTCTGTGTTGCATCTCAGAGTAAGGAATTGCCCAGAAACTCAGCAGCAGGGCCCTGCCAGTGGGAGCGAATAACCGACAACAGGCACTGCGGAACAAACCCAGCCAGATAGTCCCACACAGCAGTGAGGGAGAGCCGCATTGCCGGAGGGTCAGTGCTGAGGGAGTGCCACATTGCCGGAGGGTTAGTGCTGAGGGAGTGGCACTGTCAGAGGGTCAGTGCTGAGGGAGTGGGCACTGTCAGAGGGTCAGTGCTGAGGGAGTGGGCACTGTTGGAGGGTCAGTGCTGAGGGAGTGGGCACTGTTGGAGGGTCAGTGCTGAGGGAGTGGGCACTGTCGGAGGGTCAGTGTTGAGGGTCAGTATTTCCATTCCCCCCGGGGTCAGGGTGTATAAACAGGCTGAGTGAGCGGGCAGGACATGGTGCTTAACATGAGCTTGGAGGTGCACACTGTGATTTCACAGCCTTGGGATAGTCTCTGTCCCTGGATCTGTCCATTGTGTTGCCTCTCGGCTGGTGTCTGTGTCCCAGCTCCATCAATAAGGCCTGAGCAGTACAATAACAAATGTCTGACATGACTGATCTCCTTCTATTCCATAACCTCCCCTCCTCCTATGTCAAACAGTGGAGTTTCTCGTCCTTATGAACAGAGGCAGTGATGGATGTTGAAACACCATCCTTTGTCCTGCCGTTAAATAATGTTTCATTTCCCTCCCTGAATCTTTATGAAGGTCTGTGCAGATAATGAAATGTGAGGACATTAAGGAACCATCAGTGAGGGGTGAGAGGTTCTGGAGGTCTCGATAGAAGACAGAAATAGAGAGAGAGAGAGCTTACGCACACTGTCAGAGCAGAAATGAATTTCTAAAATTACAGCTAACTCCTGGGAGACACCTCACTCTTAACCCAGTGACCACACATCAGTTTGCCAGCTTCCAGAACTTTCTCCACAGACACCCAATATTGGACAATCAATTTAACCTCAGCAACAAAACCAGTCAGCAGGAGATGCAGGCGATCCACTGTTTGCACAGATGCATCTATAGACAAGAAACACATTTATTACATCAGCCCTGACAGGGCCCTCTTTAAGTCTATGATTTTGTTTTTATGAGTCCATCTTTTTCAGAAAGGTCTTCATCTTCTCACAGATCCCAGGCCTTGTAGGAGTTATATTGCCACATTTTTTAATGCCCTGCTCCCAGTAACAGCAAGAGGCGTCAATATTTAACTTCTACTTCTCGAGCGCTGGGAATGTTTCTCAGGAGATGCTCTCTCTCCCGTCCAACTCTGATCTAATCCTCACACCGCTCCCCCCGACACCGCTGCCGCAGCCCCCGCCAACCTCCATGGGATGGTGGGGTGGCGGGGGGGGGTGCTTCAAATGAAGACAGAGTGGGGAGAGGGGGGGAACCTGTTTGCAGTGCGGATGTAGTGACAGACTCAGTGTGGTGGCCATTGCCAGACTGACTGAAGTGGGGGGAGGGCGGCCATTTTGTCCTGCTCAGGCCGAAGGCTGAAGCCTCAGAGTACAGCCAAAGGTGCGCAGCTGTCCCTGCTCAAACATTTGGGCTGTCCCACCAAAGAGAGGCCGAGGAACCGGTGTAAAATTTCTCAGCGTTGGCCTTGTAAACAGAGCAGGATGAACACAGTTGGCATAGGCCTCAGGGAGAGCTAGGCCTCACAGTCATTACAGTCCCATGAGACTCAGCACCGAAATAAGCTGCACATTTTTATTTCCACGGGGTAGTGTTGGTGGGTGGTATTTAACTGAGAAATCTGACATCGCAAGCAGTTTGAGGGGAAAAGAGACTGCCTGTTTCCACTGGCAGGAAGGACACAGTGTCCAAGAACTTTACAAAAGGCTCAGAGGCAGAGAGGAGGACAAGAGATTCCTTTCTCAGCAAAGATTGTTGCTGGGCATGAAACACGGTGAAAAGAGGCGTCACAAAAGGCAGACTTGCATTTCTGTAGCGCCCGCTGCGTTCCAACGGCACCGCAAGGTGTTCCACAGCTGGGAATCACCATGACAATGCCAGAAACAGAGCAGCATGTCTGTACATAGCAGGAATGCACAAACAAGAGCGCGACAAATGAAACGGGTCATCTGTGCTTAACAATGTCACTTCAGGAATAAACAGAGACTGCACGAGAAATCAGTGACACCCAGTCGCCCATCGCAAACAAACACGCGCCACCCTCAATGGCACTCCCTCAGCACTGACCCTCCTACAGTGCCCGCTCCCTCAGCACTGAGCCTCCGACAGTGCCAGCTCCCTCAGCACTGACCCTCCCACATTGTGGCGCTCCCTCAGCACTGACCCTCCGACAGTGCCCGCTCCCTCAGCACTGAACCTCCGACAGTGCCCGCTCCCTCAGCACTGACCCTCTGACAGTGTCCACTCCCTCAGCACTGACCCTCCGACAGTGACCCACTCCCTCAGCACTGACCCTCCGACAGTGTCCACTCCCTCAGCACTGACCCTCCAACAATGTGGCACTCCCTCAGCACTGACCCTCCGACAGTGCCCACTCCCTCAGCACTGAACCTCCGACAGTGCCCCACTCCGTCAGCACTGACCCTCCGACAGTATCAACTCCCTCAGCACTAACCCTCCGACAGTGTCCAGTCCCTCAGCACTGACCTTCTGACAGTGCCCCACTCCCTCAGCACTGACCCTCCGACAGTGCCCACTCCATCAGCACTGACCCTCCGACAGTGCCCCACTCCCTCAGCACTGACTCTCCAACAGTGTGGCGCTCCCTCAGCACTGACCCTCCGACAGTGCCCACTTCCTCAGCGCTGATCCTCCGACAGTGCCCCACTCCGTCAGCACTGACCCTCCGACAGTGTCAACTCCCTCAGCACTGACCCTCTGACAGTGTCCAATCCCTCAGCACTGACCCTCCGACAGTGTCCACTCCCTCAGCACTGACCCTGTGACAGAGCCCTACTCCCTCAGCACTGACCCTCCGACAGTGCCCGCTCCCTCAGCACTGACCCTCCGACAGTGCCCCACTCCCTCAGCACTGACCCTCCAAAAGTGCAGCACTCCCTCAGCACTGACCCTCCGACAGTGCGGCGCTCCCTCAGCGCTGACCCTCCGACAGTGCCCACTCCCTCAGCACTGACCCTCCGACAGAGCCCGCTCCCTCAGCACTGAACCTCCGACAGTGCCCGCTCCCTCAGCACTGACCCTCCGACAGTGTCCACTCCCTCAGCACTGACCCTCCGACAGTAAACCCACTCCCACAGCACTGACCCTCCGACAGTGTCCACTCCCTCAGCACTGACCCTCCAACAGTGTGGCGCTCCCTCAGCACTGACCCTCCGACAGTGCCCACTCCCTCAGCACTGAACCTCTGACAGTGCCCCACTCCGTCAGCACTGACCCTCCGACAGTGTCCACTCCCTCAGCACTGACCCTCCGACAGAGCCCGCTCCCTCAGCACTGAACCTCCGACAGTGCCCGCTCCCTCAGCACTGAACCTCCGACAGTGTCCACTCCCTCAGCACTGACCCTCCGACAGTAAACCCACTCCCTCAGCACTGACCCTCCGAAAGTGACCACTCCCTCAGCACTGACCCTCCAACAGTGTGGCGCTCCCTCAGCACTGACCCTCCGACAGTGCCCACTCCCTCAGCACTGAACCTCTGACAGTGCCCCACTCCGTCAGCACTGACCCTCCGACAGTGTCAACTCCATCAGCACTGACCCTCCGACAGTGTCCACTCCCTCAGCACTGACCTTCTGACAGTGCCCCACTCCCTCAGCACTGACCCTCCGACAGTGTCCACTCCCTCAGCACTGACCCCCCGACATTGTGGCGCTCCCTCAGCACTGACCCTCTGACAGTGCCCACTCCCTCAGCACTGACCCTCCGACAGTGCCCACTCCCTCAGCACTGATCCTCTGACAGCGTCCACTCCCTCAGCACTGACCCTCCGACATAGCCCGCTCCCTCAGCACTGAACCTCCGACAGTGCCCGCTCCCTCAGCACTGACCCTCCAACAGTGTCCACTCCCTCAGCACTGACCCTCCGACAGTGCCCCACTCCCTCAGCACTGACCCTCCGACAGTGTCCACTCCCTCAGCACTGACCCTCTGACAGTGCCCACTCCCTCAGCACTGACCCTCCGACAGTGTCCACTCCCTCAGCACTGACCCCCCGACATTGTGGCGCTCCCTCAGCACTGACCCTCTGACAGTGCCCACTCCCTCAGCACTGACCCTCCGACAGTGCCCACTCCCTCAGCACTGACCCTCCGACATAGCCCGCTCCCTCAGCACTGAACCTCCGACAGTGCCCGCTCCCTCAGCACTGACCCTCCAACAGTGTCCACTCCCTCAGCACTGACCCTCCGACAGTGCCCCACTCCCTCAGCACTGACCCTCCGACAGTGTCCACTCCCTCAGCACTGACCCTCTGACAGTGCCCACTCCCTCAGCACTGACCCTCCGACATAGCCCGCTCCCTCAGCACTGACCCTCCAACAGTGCCCCACTCCCTCAGCACTGACCCTCCGACAGTGTCCACTCCCTCAGCACTGACCCTCCGACAGTGTCCACTCCCTCAGCACTGACCTTCTGACAGTGCCCCACTCCCTCAGCACTGACCCTCCAACAGTGTGCCGCTCCCTCAGCACTGACCCTCTGACAGTGTCCACTCCCTCAGCATTGACCCTCCGACAGTGTCCACTCCCTCAGCACTGACCCTCCGACAGTGCCCCACTCCCTCAGCACTGACCCTCCAACAGTGTGGTGCTCCCTCAGCACTGACCCTCCGACAGTGCCCACTCCCTCAGCGCTGATCCTCTGACAGTGCCCCACTCCGTCAGCACTGACCCTCCGACAGTGTCAACTCCCTCAGCACTGACCCTCTGACAGTGTCCACTCCCTCAGCACTGACCCTCCGACAGTGTCCACTCCCTCAGCACTGACCCTCTGACAGTGCCCCACTCCCTCAGCGCTGACCCTCCAACAGTGTCCACTCCCTCAGCACTGACCCTCCGACAGTGCCCTACTCCCTCAGCACTGACCCTCCGACAGTGCCCACTCCCTCAGCACTGACCCTCCGACAGTGCGGCGCTCCCTCAGCACTGACCCTCCGACAGTGCCCGCTCCCTCAGCACTGAGCCTCCTACAATGCGGTGCTCCCTCAGCGCTGACCCTCCGACAGTGCCCGCTCCCTCAGCACTGACCCTCAGACAGTGCCCGCTCCCTCAGCACTGACCCTCCGACAGTGCCCGCTCCCTCAGCGCTGACCCTCCGACAGTGCGGCGCTCACCAACACTAGCTGTGAAGATTGAATGCAATTTGCTCCCATTTGGAATCTGTCTTGTTGGGACAGACAGGGAGAAGGGAGCAGACAGGATCCTAGTTTTAAATGTTTGTCGGTAGCTCCTAGTGGAAGGATTAGGGGTTGGGTGGTGGCAGGTAGAGCCAGAAGGCCTGGGGTTGATCGGTATAAGCCAGACAGTGAACAACATGACCCTGAGGTGCTTGGTGCTGGTGATCACGGAGGATTCTAGAATGCTGCCTGGGGTCCGTCAGTCATCTCAACACCCCTTAATCCACACCCCCGCTCCCACTACCTCACACTGAAGTATTCTCACAGGATGCCAAGGTGCATGGTAGCTAAAGCTGTAATTACCGGGAACTAAAGGGATGTCACCTGCCAGATGAGATGCCACCTTCCACCATTTCCATTCACTCTTGTTGGATGGACTCCAAGCTCTTTCAAAGTCTGCCAAATAGATGAGATTAAAAATATAAATCCCGTCCCTGGGCTGAGAAACCAGAGAGAATTGGATATGAGAAGATCCACCGTTCACACACACACACACACACACACACACACACACACACACACACACACACACACACACACCATCACTCATACACACACACACCGTCACTCATACACAGACACACACACACACACACGCACACCCTCACTCATACACAGACACACACACACCGTCACTCATACACAGACACACACACACACACACAC